>NC_091306.1:28951547-28996553 GCF_038502225.1 Cherax quadricarinatus | reverse complement strand
ATTCATTACAGACGGGACACAGGGCTCTCGCACCATATGGTTCCTGTCAAATAATTATTTGGGTTGAAGTTGTGCCCCATGGGGAGATGCTCATCTCAGTCAATTATCATAATTTGGGAATCATTTATAACGCCGGGGTTATCGGATTCTCGGTTAATTGGTTAAGATCTTACTGAGTTACATCATGCAACCGAATTCTTTGTCTTGTTTTTTACTGACCCCTCGTAAAGTTCTGACACGTTGTAGTGCCAAATTTATTCCATACATTAATTCAGTATTGTTCATAATTTCTCTGTTCGTTATAGTTTATGTTGTGTGGACCATAAGCTTAGGGTAAAGCTTCTTATACTTATGGTTGGTTGGTTAATCCAGTTTAAAGCTTATTGACTTCACAGGGGTCATTATAGCTGCATGTAACCTTTTCACTACCAGTCAAGAATACTTGAATCCCTAAAATAGGGATTCAAGCAAACTTGCAGTGAATATACGCTGAGAGACGTAAACATCTCGGTGCATATAACCTGCGGTAAAGTCTCTTAACCTTATAACAAAGTACCTTAATAAAGAGACATCTTTAATATTTGGAGACGCATTTGTCGAGATAACTCATTGTTTACCCTACAGCTGCTAGTTAATAACAGGATATACTATACTGGCCTATAGCTAACCCGTCCGTATACCACAACGACTAACTCTCACATATCTCGAGTTTAATTTTTTTTCATCTACTAATGCATTAATCTGTACTCTGTCTGGTATAAAAAAAAATTCATTTTGTGGTACGTGAGTTTTTCAGTGGTTCGTAAGGCAGTCCACTCAATGATTTGCAAGATACTCCACTCATAAGAACATAAGAACATTAGAACATAAGAAAGAAGGAACACTGCAACAGGCCTACTGACCCACGCGGATCAGGTCTATGCCCCCCCCCCCCGGATTAGGCCAATGACCCACCCAGTCTGGTCATCCCCACTCAAGGATGGAGCACTGTACCAGACCCAGCAGCAAAGCCAGTCAAGTCCAACTCACACCCACCCACACCCAATCATGTATTTATCTAACCTATTTTTAAAACTACACAACGTGTTAGCCTCAATAACTGTACTCGGGAGCTTGTTCCACTCATCCACATCTCTATTACCAAACCAGTGCTTTCCTATATCCTTCATGAATCTGAATTTTTCCAACTTGAAACCATTGCTGCGAGTCCTGTCTTGGCTGGAAATCTTCAGCACACTATTTACATCCCCTTTATTTATTCCTGTTTTCCATTTATACACCTCGATCATATCCCCCCTAATTCTACGCCTTTCGAGAGAGTGCAGATTTAGGGCCCTCAGTCTATCCTCATAGGGAAGATATCTGATACATGGGATCATCTTTGTCATCCTCCTTTGTACGTTTTCCAGAGCATTTATATCCATTCTGTAATACGGTGACCAGAATTGAGCAGCATAGTCTAAATGAGGCCTAACCAAGGATATATAGAGTTGAAGAACAACCTGAGGACTTCTATTATTTATACTTCTAGATATGAAGCCAAGAATTCTGTTAGCTTTATTGCGAACACTAAAGCACTGTTGTCTTGGTTTTAGGTTACTGTTAACCAGAACTCCTAAATCCTTTTCGCAATCAGTAGTATTAAGATCTACATTATTTAGTTTATATGTGGCATGGTTATTTAACTGTCCAACATTTAGAACTTTGCATTTGTCAATATTAAACTTCATCTGCCACTTCTCCGACCATTGCGTCAGTCTATGCAAATCATCCTGGAGTGCTCTAATGTCCTCATTAGAATGAATTGGACGGCCTATTTTGGTGTCATCAACAAATTTGCTTATGTCGCTATTTATTCCCTCATCTATGTCGTTTATGTAAATTGTGAACAACAACGGGCCCAACACTGACCCCTGAGGAACACCGCTTGTGACGTGCCCCCATTCTGATTTCTCCCCATTTATGCAAACTCTCTGCTGTCTATTTGTCAGCCATGCCTCTACCCAGGAAAAAATTTCTCCTCCTATTCCGTGTGCCCTAAGTTTCCTCAATAGCCTCTGGTGTGGAACTCTATCGAAAGCCTTACTGAAGTCCATATACACAATATCATATTCATTACCATGATCTACCTCCTCAAACACCTTCGTGAAAAAAGTTAGTAAATTCGTAAAACAGGAACGCCCCTTTGTAAAACCGTGTTGAGAATCATTAATCAATCTGTGCCTGTCAAGATGGCTACGAATTGCTTCGGCAATTATTGATTCCATAAATTTTCCCACTATGGAGGTAAGGCTTATTGGTCTATAGTTCGAAGCCAAGGACCTGTCACCTGCCTTGTAAATAGGTATTACATTTGCCATTTTCCACTTATCAGGCACTATGCCAGTTTGTAGTGATATGTTAAAAAAATTAGCCGTAAGATACTCCACTCAGTTGTTCATAAGATGATGCACTCGGTAGTTCGTAAGGTCCGTAAGATACTCTATTCAGTAGTTCATAAGAAGCTAAGCTCAGTAGTTCGTAAGATCCTCAGTGGTTCACTGAAGCAATGGTCAAGAGTGGACAAGTGGTGGGTGTGACGGCTGGCCGGCCTGGCTGTAGTCAGTATTGGGTCCCTAGGGCGACTCACGACTTCAGCAACCCTGGGCCTTCCAACTGGACTTGGTGGTCCATGTCTGCCACTACTGCTGCCGGACTTGGTGGTCCATGTCTGCCATTACTGTTGCCGGACCTGGTGGTCCATGTCTGCCACTACTGTTGCTGGTCCTGGTGGTCTGTGTTTGCTCTTAATGGACTTGCTTTGTGTCTATATTTCCAGTGGTAGATTCTTAGATATACTTGAACAGATATCTCTCATTCCAGTTTAGAATATAGAAAAAAGATTAAATGCTAGCTTGCTACCTAGAAATGTTAGTTTGTTACCTAGAAATGTTGAATTGTTACCTTAAAATTTTTGCTAGAGGAATAATTTACTTGCTGCCTTAAAAATCTAGCTATTTATCTAGAAACTATGTACATTGATAAGTGATACGTAGCTATCTATATAAAAATAATATATATTTACCTTGAAATGTAAGCCATTTCCTAGAAATGACATCTCTTTACCTAGAAATATTATTACCAGCATAGAATTACTGTATATCGTGCTAGAAATGCTCTCAATCTCCCTAGAAAGAGTCTGTTTACCTCTGTCTTGAAATCTACCCTATTTTCAGCTGAGCATCTGAGGCTGTGCTTCCATCTGGTCGCTACACAAGACGACAGTCCACTTTTTGTGGTGGCCGGCAGTGTTTTGTGTTTCTCAGGGATTACAGGAAATGCTGGGCCTGTTGGTATCCTCCAGCCACGTAGCTAATGAATCGCTGCTAAACACCGTGATGGAGTAATGACTGGGATGAACTCCCGACCTAACAGGTGAACACAAACTCATCAAAGTGAGATAAATGGATCTGATTTCTTAACGATAGTATTTCCGCGTTGTTATGTGGTAGGTTAGGGTTTTCTCGAGCTAGCTGTTTAGTGGATGGGTGATTGAGGCAGGATATGGGCGGCTAAGTTTAGAAGAGACGAGAAATCGAAAGGTTTCAGGTTTGGTAGAGATGACGGTTGATGAATAAGACATGTGCAACACCTGGGTATCTTTATTTATATACTAATAAAGATACCCAGGAGTAGCGCATGTCTTGCTCATCGACTTGTCGGTATTCTGAACCATTATCATAATGTGACCGCACGTACTGATCTAGTGCCATGTGTCACCATCTTAGACAGTTCCTCGTGTCACCGTCTTAGGTAGTTCCTCGTGTCAACTTCTTAGATAGCTCCTCGTGTCACCATCATAGGTAGTTCCTCGTGTCACCATCATAGGTAGTTCCTCGTGTTACTATCATAGGTGGTTCCTCGTGTCACCATCATAGGTAGTTCCTCGTGTCACCATCATAGGTAGTTCCTCGTTTCACCATCATAGGTAGTTCTTCGTGTCACCATCTTAGGTAGTTCCTCGTGTCACCATCGTAGGTAGTTCTTCGTGTCACCATCATAGGTAGTTCCTCGTGTCACCATCATAGGTAGTTCTTCGTGTAATCATCATAGGTAGTTCCTCGTGTCACCATCTTAGGTAGTTCCTTGTGTCACCATCTTAAGTGGTTCCCCGTGTCACCATCATAGGTAGTTCCTCGTGTCACCATCTTAGGTAGTTCCTCGTGTCACCATCTTAGGTAGTTTCTCGCGTCACCATCATAGGTAGTTCCTCGTGTCACCATCTTTGGTAGTTCCTCGTGTCACCATCTTAGGTAGTTCCTCGTGTCACCATCTTAGGTAGTTCTTCGTGTCACCATCTTAGGTAGTTCCTCGTGTCACCATCGTAGGTAGTTCCTCGTGTCACCATCTTAGGTAGTTCCTCGTGTCACCATCTTAGGTAGTTCCTCGTGTCACCATGTATTCCCTGTATTCCCAGGAACGCAGGCGGGAGAGATACATGATTATATACACCTGGAAAATCCTAGAGGGACTAGTACCGAACTTGCACACGAAAATCACTCACTACGAAAGCAAAAGACTTGGCAGAAGATGCAACATCCCCCCAATGAAAACCAGGGGTGTCACTAGCACGTTAAGAGACCACACAATAAGTGTCAGGGGCCCGAGACTGTTCAACTGCCTCCCAGCATACATAAGGGAGATTACCAACAGACCCCTGGTAGTCTGGTTGATCAGGCTCTGATCCACCAGGAGGCCTGGTCACAGACCGGGCCGCGGGGGCGTTGACCCCCGGAACTCTCTCCAGGTAAACTCATAGGTAGTTCCTCGTGTCACCATCTTAGGTGGTTCCTCGTGTCACCATCTTAGGTAGTTCCTCGTGTCACCATCTTAGGTAGTTCCTGTGTCACCATCTTAGGTAGTTTCTCGCGTCACCATCATAGGTAGTTCCCCGTGTCACCATCTTAGGTATTTCCTCGTGTCACCATCTTATGTAGTTTCTCGCGTCACCATCATAGGTAGTTCCTCGTGTCACCATCTTAGGTATTTCCTCGTGTCACCATCTTATGTAGTTTCTCGCGTCACCATAGGTAGTGTGATGACGTGTGGGTCGGTGTTACTAACACCTTTTCTTTAGTAAGACTTAGTTTTAACTTAAGTGATCACTGTCATTGTTGCCACTCACCCCACTTACCCCTTGACTTCACGGTAGTGACTTCATCACAACACACTCGATATTATCTCTAGTCCGCTTACTGTAGCGACAGTGACGGTTCAGCCAAATCAAATTCTCTACATTGTTCAAACACTGGTTTTTGTTGTCTTTCTGCGTGAGTTAATGAGACGTTAGCAGCTTGATTACATTACTTACGTTGGTTCCTTGGATCAGCTAGTCATGGTAAAATTGTTATGAAGTTTGTTATATATATATATATATATATATATATATATATATATATATATATATATATATATATATATATGTCGTGCCGAATAGGCAGAACTTGCGATCTTGGCTTAAATAGCAACGCTCATCTTGCCATATAGGACAAGTGAAAATTTGTGTGTGCATTAATTTCACCAAAGTCATTCTGAACCTAACGAGAAAAATATATTTCGTTGTGATTGTTTAGCATTAAATTACTGTAAACAAATCTAAAATATATTTAGTTGCGTTAGGCTAAAATAAATTACTCTTGTTATAACAAAGTTAGGTAAGTTTTCTAAGTTTCTTTTGGTGCAAAATTAAAAAAATTTGCTTTAACATTAATGAAAAAAATATTTTTTTAAACGTATAAGAGAAAATTTTGGAAAAGACTTAATTTTAAATGAGTTCTTGACCAGTTTTACCTATTCGGCACGATATATATATATATATATATATATATATATATATATATATATATATATATATATATATATATATATATATATATATATATATATATATATATGTCGTGCCGAATAGGCAGAACTTGCGATCTTGGCTTAAATAGCAACGTTCATCTTGCCATATAGGACAAGTGAAAATTTGTGTATGCAATAATTTCGCCAAAATCTTTCTGAACCTAATGAAAAAAATATATTTCACTGTGTTTATTTAGTATTAAATTATTGTAAACAAATCTAAAATATATTTAGTTGGGTCAGGCTAAAGTAAATTGTTCTTGTTATAATAAGGTTAGGTAAGTTTTCTAAGATTCTTTTGGAGCAAAATTACAAATTTTTACATTAACATTAATGAAAAAAAATGTATTTTTAAACGTATAAGAAATTTTTAAAAATAACTTAATTTTACATGAGTTCTTGCTAATTGACCAGTTTTACATATTCGGCACGACATATATATATATATATATATATATATATATATATATATATATATATATATATATATATATAATGTCGTGCCGAATAGGCAGAACTTGCGATCTTGGCTTAAATAGCAACGCTCATCTTGCCATATAGGACAAGTGAAAATTTGTGTATGCAATAATTTCGCCAAAATCATTCTGAACCTAACGAAAAAAATATATTTCACTTTGTTTGTTAAGTATTAAATTATTGTAAACAAATCTAAAATATATTTAGTTGGGTTAGGCTAAAATAAATTGTTCTTGTTATAATAAGGTTAGGTAAGTTTTCTAAGTTCCTTTTGGTGCAAAATTATAATTTTTTACATCAACATTAATGAAAAAAATATATCTTTAAACGTATAAGAGAAAATTTTAGAAAGGACTTAATTTTAAATGAGTTCTTGCTAATTGACCAGTTTTACATATTCGGCACGACATATATATATATATATATATATATATATATATATATATATATATATATATATATATATATATATATATATATATATATATATACATACATACTCACACACACACTGACGGTATGGTTTTTATATATGTAAGAATAACCCACATTTAACAGTATAGAAATAACACGAATCTTACAGTCTGTATACAGTATACGTATATGCAAAACAATATAAGTGAGATGATGGGTGTGGTGATGGTGAGGCTGATATGGGTCGTGCAAGAAGACTCAGACATGGAAGGTCGAACTGATCGTGTGAGAACACTGGTTTTCAAGTTTTTTCCTCCCTCTTGATAACTCGAACGCACGACGGATTCCCTGGTCTTGATGGTCTTTGTCTTGGGTATAACTGCGTTTTTATGACTTGTCATTCTAGAGCGGTGAAGTATCTAATCATCGCGAGGCTCCGCAGCTCAGAAACAGAAACTACTTTGCATAAACACAAGTTGAATTATCGGAATAATTTTGCGTGTGTTGCGAAATCGTGCAGTTCCCTGACATCAGGAGAAGCTAAATTGATGCTAGACTCACTGAGTATCATTTTTCTTCTTATGTAATTGTGCTTTGTTCTCCAAAGGGACTCAGGGGCCTCCAAAAATTCCTACATCAGCAGACGCTAAAAGTAGCATCGTTGCTAGTCACACCATACCCTGCTGGCGAGATGCATCTCGTCAGTAGGGTTTGGTGAAGCATGCTGAAGACTCCATTATCAATTCTTCGGCTTCATATCGTTCCAAACCATGGAGATGAACTCTTCTCCAAGCTGAGGAACTGACCTCCTCAAATACTATTTCGAAACCTAAGGTTGGTGGACTGATGACATCATTTTCATTTCACTACTACACCTGCTGCCTTCGTATTTGACTGAAGAAGCCCACTGTGTAGACGAAATGCTTCAGCAATAAAGATACTCAACTGCTTCACATGTGTCTTACTCATCAACTTGTCTTTATACCACTTGTAACATATTAAGATTCACTTGATTCAGTATTAACCCCAGAAGTTATCATTTCTACACTTCTTAAATTCGCCCATGGCTATCAGTTTGCTTTTAACTTATTTGTACAGCATTCGTGGACTTTCGTCTGACAGCTTCTGTAGAACACCTCTCATTATCTCCTTTAATTTTCTTATCTAAACAGAAAACCAGGAGTCCAGTGATTTTACCCAGACTCTATGTTTGGCACTACTTTTTTTCTTCTTCATTCTAAGGATAATGTCTGTGTTCACCAGCAAGCTGTTTCACTCATCGTTTTTACTACTTATTTACTAAATCTATTTATTATTGTTGTTAATATTTAAGAGTGTAACGAACACCTGTTAATGAGAGACCAACACTCACACAGAGACAGAAAGAAAAGCGATAGATTGTCTGTGTAATGAGACGGCCAACTGACTTCCTTTTCAGCAGATACATGAGAGTGAGAGTGAACAGACGTATTACATAGGAAAAATGAGAATCCGCGTGGTGGACGGGACTCTTGTTATCTGCTACTTCTTCTACTTCCATGATTATAGGAGCTACTCTGACTTGTGTAATTGTGTGACATTTCAAGTCAGATCAACATTTTGTCCTCTTTTCCAAATGCTGAAATAACCTTTTTAGAAGGCTTCATTGTTCATCTCAAAGACTAACTTTTTTCCACTTATTCTTAAGAGGAAATGTCTATCATTTTAGTCTCTTGCTATATGACACGCAGTCTGCCAGTCTATGGAATACAGTAGCAGCCTGTGTCTCCCCTAATACCTTTGTTCTCCAGATTTTCAAAAGACATCTGGAAGAGGGTAAGGTACCTAGGGATTGGCAGAGAGCATGCATAGTTACTTTGTATAAAGGCAAAGGGGACAAAAGAGAGTGCAAAAATTATAGGGGGATAAGTCTGTTGAGTATACCTGGTAAAGTGTATGGTAGAGTTATTATTGAAAGAATTAAGAGTAAGACAGAGAATATGATAGCAAATGAACAAGGAGGCTTTAGGAAAGGTAGGGGGTGTGTGGACCAGGTGTTTACAGTGAAACATATAAGTGAACAGTATTTGGATAAGGCTAAAGAGGTTTTTGTGGTGTTTATGGATTTGGAAAACCGTATGACAGGGTGGATAAGGAGGCAATGTGGCAGATGTTGCAGGTGTATGGTATAGGAGGTAGGTTACTGAAAGCAGTGAAGAGTTTTTACGAGGATAGTGAGGCTCAAGTTAGAGTATGTAGGAAAGAGGGAGATTATTTCCCAGTAAAAGTAGGCCTTAGACAAAGATGTGTGATGTCACCGTGGTTGTTTAATATATTTATGGATGGGGTTGTAAGAGAAGTAAATGCGAGGGTCTTGGCAAGAGGCGTGGAGTTAAAAGATAAAGAATCACACATAAAGTGGGAGTTGTCACAGTTGCTCTTTGCTGATGACACTGTGCTCTTGGGAGATTCTGAAGAGAAGTTGCAGAGGTTGGTGGATGAATTTGGTAGGGTATGTAAAAGAAGAAAATTAAAAGTGAATACAGGAAAGAGTAAGGTTATGAGGAAAACAAAAAGATTAGGTGATGAAAGATTGGATATCAGATTGGAGGGAGAGAGTATGGAGGAGGTGAATGTGTTCAGATATTTGGGAGTGGACGTGTCAGCGGATGGATCTATGAAAGATGAGGTGAATCATGGAATTGATGAGGGGAAAAGGGTGAGCGGTGCACTTAGGAGTCTGTGGAGACAAAGAACTTTGTCCTTGGAAGCAAAGAGGGGAATGTATGAGAGTATAGTTTTACCAACACTCTTATATGGGTGTGAAGCATGGGTGATGAATGTTGCAGCGAGGAGAAGGATGGAGGCAGTGGAGATGTCATGTCTGAGGGCAATGTGTGGAGTGTATATAATGCAGAGAATTCGTAGTTTGGAAGGTAGGAGGAGGTGCGGGATTACCAAAACTGTTGTCCAGAGGTCTGAGGAAGGGTTGTTGAGGTGGTTCGGACATGTAGAGAGAATGGATCGAAACAGAATGACTTAATGAGTGTATCAATCTGTAGCGGAAGGAAGGCGGGGTAGGGGTCGGCCTAGGAAAGGTTGGAGGGAGGGGGTAAAGGGGGTTTTGTGTGCGAGGGGCTTGGACTTCCAGCGGGCATGCGTGAGCGTGTTTGATAGGAGTGAATGGAGACAAATGATTTTTAGTACTTGACGTGCTGTTGGAGTGTGAGCAAAGTAACATATATGAAGGGATTCAGGGAAACCGGCAGGCCGGACATGAGTCCTGGAGATGGGAAGTACAGTGCCTGCACTCTGAAGGAGGGGTGTTAATGTTGCAGTTTAAGAACTGTAGTGTAAAGCACACTTCTGGCAAGACAGTGATGGAGTGAATGATGGTGAAAGTTTATCTTTTTCGGGCCACCCTGCCTTGGTGGGAATCGGCCAATGTGTTAATAATAAAAATAAAAAAAAAAAATCTGTGCCTTCCCTGACACCTTGGATCTCCCAGGTGCTGAAAGAGCACCTGTGTTTTCTTGGACTCCTTGAATCTCAAGGTGATCAAGGGGTATCTGTTCATCAACTTTGCCTACATAAAAAAAGAAAACACGTCTTCAGTTTAATAGCACTGAAAATTGAAGAAGCTAGATGAAGAAGTAATGAAGGTGTAATCCACACTTATTCACAAAACAATAAGGTATTTGTCGATGCCCATAGATAACGAACAGACAAACTTGAGATGCTGGCCGAGTGTTAGGAAGGTCATACTGTCGTCACTACGTGTTTTCAACAGACTAAGATCTGAGGGTAACGTGCTATGGACGCACGGCAGCGCTGTTTGACCCTTGTGGGGTTAACGCATAGTTATGATTATAATAATATGGATACAAGTTATTATGGCATTTTTGTGAATAGTATAATAATTTGCTGGTGTCTAAAGTCAGAAAAAATGGTAAGTAGGAATTATTGACAAAGGAGTTGGAGTTTCTTGTGAATTCGTCGTCACACAGCCTCCGCGACTATGATGAACCCTATCAGTAGCTTCGCTAAAGAAAATTATGAATATAAATTAGTGAACGGTAAGCAGCACCATGAAAACTCTTATTACAAAAGAATTTAAAGATGAATCTGAAAAAAAACAGCAGAGGAGCGCAGATAGGAAGCGAGAGATCCACTGCTCATCATCATAGAATGTATTAATGTAAATGGAAGAAGCAACAAAATAAAATAAACTACAAGAGCTTACCGGTGGCAGATATGCTACATTGAGCGCTGATAAACGTATGATAACCATGCAAAATTATTGGACAAAGACAAGGTCACACACAAAAGCTCTACGTTTTAGATTATGTAAATATCCACAGACAGAGCTGTCCAGGCAAATCCTGCAAGACGTGGCAAATCGCTACACTACTAATAATAAGATCTCCGAGAACCTGTGACTATATCCAGACAATATATTATCTAGAGAAAGCAACCACTGCAGAGTAGATTCAACAAGAAACAAGAGAAAGGTCACCAATGATGCTGAAAGAACAGTTAACAGGGCAAAGCAACGAACTGAAACTGAAGCACTACTCCGTAAGCATAACTTGGGAAGTATACATACTCGTAACTCCACAGTCAGAGCAGCTGATGCGCAATCCCATGATAGTGGATTCAATTCTCGGGCGGTAGGAGATGTATGGGCGAGTCTCCTTGCGCATGCTGCCTCTGTTCAGTAAATACGTACCTGGGTCACATCTCTGGGGAAAGGTCAAGTGATAATAATGAACATGGGACACCACGAGCATAACTCCGACCCTGTAACTACAAATTGGTAAACACACACACACACACACACACATAAACTAACACACACACACACACACACACACACACACACACACACACACACACACACACACACACACACACCTGAGATGTGATTTAGCGTGAATGTCAAGGTTCAGCCAGATGTCGTTCATCACTCAAAATTGCAGACCAGACGAACTTTCTGACATCTCAGGTCCGCGCCGCCAGTGATCACAACGCAGGCCAGGGAGGTACAGGCCATGATGTGCAGGCCAGGATGATGCAGGCCAGGATGATGCAGGCCAGGGAGGCGCAGGCCAAGATGTGCTGGCCAGGGAGGTGCAGGCCAGGATGTGCAGGCCAGGGAGGTACAGGCTAGGATGTGCAGGTCAGGGAGGTACAAGCCAAGATGTGCAGGCCAGGGGGGTGCAGGCCAGGGTGTGCAGGCCACGGAGGTGCTGCCCAAGATGTGCAGGCCAAGGAGGTGCAGGCCAGGATATGCAGGCCAGGGAGGTGCAGGCCAGGATGTGCAGGCAAGGGAGGTGCAGGCCAGGATGTGCAGGCCAGGGAGGTGCAGGCCAGGATGTGCAGGCCAGGAAGGTGCAGGACAGGATGGTGCAGGCCAGGGACGCGCAGGCCAGGATGGCGCAGGTCAGGGAGGTGCAGGCCAAGGAGGTGCAGACCAGAATGTGCAGGCCAGGGAGGTGCAGGCCAGGATGTGCAGGTCAGAGAGGTGCAGGCCAGGATGGTGCAGGTCAGGGAGGTGCAGACCAGGATGTGCAGGCCAGGGAGGTGCAGGCCAGGGAGGTGCAGGCCAGGATGTGCAGGCCAGGGAGGTGCAGGCCAGGAGGTGCAGGCCAGGGAGGTGCAGGCCAGGATGGCGCAGGCTAGGGAGGTGCAGGCCAGGGAGGTGCAGGCCATGATGTGCAGGCTAGGGAGGTGCAGGCCAGGATGTGCAGGACAGGGAAGTGCAGGCCAGGAGGTGCAGGCCAGAGAGGTGCAGGCCAGGATGGTGCAGGTCAAGATGGTGCAGGCCAGAGTCGTGCAGGCCAGGATGGTGCAGGCCAGGGAGGTGCAGGCTAGGATGGTGCAGGCCAGGGTGGTGCAGGCTACGGAGGTGTAGGCCAGGGCGGTGCAGGCCAGGATGGTGCTAGCCAGGAATGTGCAGGCTAAGATGGTGCAGACCAGAGAGATGTAGGCCAGGGTAGAGCAGGCCAGGGTGGTGCAGGCTACGGAGGTGTAGGCTAGGGGGTGCAGGCCAGGGTGGTGCAGGCCAGGGAGGTGTAGGCCAGGGTGGTGCAAGCCAGGGAGGTGTAGCCCAGGGTGGTGCAGGGCAGGGAGGTGTAGGCCACGGTGGTGCAAGACAGGGAGGTGCAAACTGTTATAGTGCAGGCCAGGGTGGCACAGATTGTTATAGTGCAGGACAGGGTGATGTAAGCCGAGGTGGTGCAGGCCAGGGAGGTGCAAGCTGTTATAGCGCAGGCCAGGGAGGTGCAAAGTAACAGTGCAGGTCAGGTTGGTGCAGGCCAGTGAGGTGCAAGCTATTTTAGTGCAGACCAGGGAAGTGCAGGCCAGGGTGGTGTAGACAGGGTGGTGCAAGATGTTATAGTACAGGCCAGGGTGGTACTGGCCAAGATGATACAGATCAGGGTGGTGCAGGCCAGGGTGGTGCAGATTGTTATAATGCGGGCCAAGGTGGTGCAGACCAGGGTGGTGCAGTTCAAGGTGGTGCAGGCCAGGGAGGTGCAGGTTGTTGTAGTGCAGGCCAAGGTGGTGTAGGTTGTTATAGTGTAGGCTTGGGTGGTACAGACTAGGGTTTGTTTGCAATCGTGTCATTACGATTTCGTGAGTCGCGTTAGGGCGGTGTATGCCAGGTTGGTGGAGGCCAGGGTGGTGTAGGCTGTTGTAGTGCAGGCCTGGGTGGTACAGACTAGGGTGGTGCAGGCCAAGTTGGTGTAGGCCAGGGTCGTGTAGGTTGCTATAGTGCAGGCCAGAGTGGTGTAGGCTGTTGTAGTGCAGGCCAGGGTGGTACAGACCAGGGTGGTACAGACCAGGGTGGTACAGACCAGGGTGGTGTAGGACAGAGTGGTGTAAGCCAGGGTTGTGCAGGGCACGGTTGTGCAGGTCAGGGTGGTGCAGGCCAGGGTGGTGCAGGCCAGGGTGGTGCAGGCAAGGGAGGTGCAGGTAAGGATATTGCAGGCCAGGGAGGTACAGGCCAGTGTGGTGTAGGACAGGGTGGTGCAGGCCAGGGTGGCGCAGTCAAAGGTGGTGCAGGCCAAGATGGCGTAGACCAGGGTGGTGCAGGTTATTATAGTGCAGGCCAGGGTGGTGTAGGTTGTTACAGTGCAGGTCAGGGAGGTGCAGGTTGTTATAGTGTAGGCCAAGGTGGTACAAACTAGGGTGGTGTACGCCAGGGTGGTGTAGGCAAGGGTGGTGTAGTTGGTATAGTGCAGGCCAGGATGGAAAATACTAGGGTGGTGGAGGCCGGGTAGGTGTAGGCCAGGGTGGAGTAGGTTGTTATAATGCAGGATAGGGTGGTGAAGGCCAAGGAGGTGCAGTTTGTTATAGTGCAGGCCATGGTGATTCAGGCCAGTGTGGTGTTGGCTGTTATAGTGCAGGCCATGGTGGTGTAGGTTGTTACAGTGCAGGCCAGGTGGTGTAGGTTGTTATAGTGCAGGCCAGGGTGGTGCAGACCAAGGTGGTGCAGACCAGGGTGGTGTAGGCCAGGGAGGTGCAGGCCAGGGTAGCGTAGGGCAGGGTGGTGCAAGCCAGGGTATCGCAGGACAGGGTGGTGCAGACTAGGGTGGGGCAAGCCAGGGTGGTGCAGATCAAGATGGTGCAAGCCAGGGTGGTGCAGACCAGGGTGGTGCAGGCCAGAGTGGTGCAGACCAGGATGGTGCAAGCCAGGGTGGTGCAGACCAGGGTGGTGCAGGTCAGGGTGGTGCAGGCCAGGGTGGTGCAGGCCAGGGTGGTGCAGACCAGGATGGTGCAAGCCAGGGTGATGCAGACCAGGATGGTGCAAGCCAGGGTGGTGCAGGCCAGGGTGGTGCAGACCAGTATGGTGCAAGCCACGGTGGTGCAGACCAGGGTGGTGCAGACCAGGGTGGTGCAAGCCAGGGTGGTGCAGACCAGGATGGTGCAGGCCAGGGTGGTGCAATCCAGGGTGGTGCAGATCAGGGTGGTGCAGGCCAGGGTGGTGCAGACCAGGATGGTGCAGACCAGGGTGGTGCAAGCCAGGGTGGTGCAGACCAGGGTGGTGCAGACCAGGGTGGTGCAGGCCAGGGTGGTGCAGACCAGGATGGTGCAAGTCAGGATGGTGCAGACCAGGATGGTGCAGACCAGGGTGGTGCAGACCAGGGTGGTGCAGGCCGGGGTGGTGCAGACAAGGATGGTGCAAGCCAGGGTGGTGCAGACCATGGTGGTGCAGGCCAGGGTGGTGCAGGCCAGGGTGGTGCAGACCAGGATGATGCAAGCCAGGGTGGTGCAGACCAGGGTGGTGCAGACCAGGATGGTGCAAGCCAGGGTTGTGCAGACCAGGATGGTGCAAGCCAGGGTGGTGCAGACCAGGGTGGTGCAGGCCAGGATGGTGCAGACCAGGATGGTGCAAGCCAGGGTGGTGCAGGCCAGGGTGGTGCAGGCCAGGGTGGTGTAGACCAGGATGGTGCAAGCCAGGGTGGTGCAGACCAGGGTGGTGCAGACCAGGGTGGTGCAGGCCAGGGTGGTGCAGACCAGGATGGTGCAAGCCAGGGTGGTGCAGGCCAGGGTGGTGCAAGCCAGGGTGGTGCAAGCCAGGGTGGTGCAAGCCATGGTGGTGCAAGCCAGGGTGGTGCAAGCCAGGGTGGTGCAAGCCAGGGTGGTGCAGACCAGGGTGGTGCAGACCAGGGTGGTGCAGACCAGGGTGCTGCAGGCCAGGGTGCTGCAGGCGGGAGTGGTGCAGGCAAGGGAGGTGCAGGTTGTTATAGTGCAGGCCAGGGGAGGGTAAGGGAATGGTGGACACTGTCCTGTTGTGACTGATGATTCTTTATCTCACGTCTCTTCCACCATCAGGGAGATCCAGAAGAAAAGAAAGAAGGGTATGAGAGACTAATAAAAGGGAAAAATGGAGAAGTTAATAGGAAAGAATAAATGAGAAGACTGAAAAAATGTGTTAACAGAGAGACGGTAATTATGAATGTACCATCAGTACTGTGATAATGATTCTGTTAACGGTACTGTTATGATATTCCTACCAGCATCGCAGCCACAGCAGTGATCATATCAGTCACCAGTTGTTACCAACAGATGTGTCATTAGCTACCACCAACAGACCTGCTGTCATATACCACCATTGTTGTCATCATCGGCCACCAGCATCACCGTCATAAAGCTACTGTCAACTCCAGGGTCATAAAGACAAACAGCAGCAACTAGAGGAATAAAGCCTCAGCACTATGTTAACGTAGTGTCGGGCACGTGTGGCGGCAGTGTTCCTAAAGGGAGAGAGCACAGATAAGTGCCGAGTTATGGCATCACCCAGTGACCGTTTCTCCATCTTTCATAGCCAGCACAATCTGGTCAAGCCTCGCAAGCTGTCTTATAAGTCGTGAACACTGAGGGTTTCTCCACTGTTATGGGTGTTGAGAATTTGTGCATGTGTGTGTGTGTGTGTGTGTATGTGTGTGTGTGTGTGTGTGTGTGTGTGTGTGTGCGTGTGTGTGTGTGTGTGTGTGTGTGTGTGCGCGCGCACGCAAATTCCGTACTTTACCACTAGGTCGTGTTGATTACAATAGGAATATAACCTACAGAATTTAGGTTATGTTTGTAGGTGCCACCATCTGCAACGTTCTTTACTGGTACAGTGTTTCATCCTTGGTTGGGGTTTTTCACGTACAAAGAAGACATCAGCTTACGCAGTCATCCCGGGTGCAAGTCAAATGGAAGTGTCAGGTGGGTCAAGGTTTAAGTTAAAGTGAGATACTGCAGGCGGCCTACCAGTTCATGTTAGGTGTACTTTGTTGTAAAACACTGTTCACTACTGGAGTTGCTAAAGTGAACATCCGGCTGTTTTGTAAGTGAGGCCGACAAATTGGTTTAAAAAGGCACTTGAGCAAAGACCTACTATGAAGCGAAGTCTTACACCTCAAACTTCCGCCATCTCCTGTGGACACTGCCCACAGGAGATGGCGTAAGGGCAACCGGCAGAAATTGATCGGCTTGCCTAAGTGAACGTGGAAGCGCCTGCAGCAGGAACGGAAAGTACGCCTATGTCCTCGTAAACTCCACGTGAAGTTTGATGAGTTGGAATAAGGAACACCTCCTCACTGAACATAACCTTAGACGAAGTGTCTAGAAGCCTTACCAATCACCGTCACGAACACAACGAGTGTTCTCTTCAAATCGCTTGTTCTCTCTAGGATGGAATATTGCTATACATTAACGGCCCCTTTCAAGGCAGGCGAAATTGCAGACCTGGAGAATGTACAGGGAACTTTCACGGTACGCATAAATATGATAAAGCACCTAAACTACTGGAAACGGCTGAAGTCCTTTGATTTTTATTCCCTGGAATGCAGGCAAGATAGATAATTGATAATATACACCTGGAAAATCCTAGAGGACCTAGTCCCAAATTTGCACACGAAAATCACTCCGTGCGAAAACAAAAGACTGGACAGAAGATGCAGCATCTCCCTCATGAAAATCAGGGGCACCTTTAGTATGCTATGAGACAATAAATGTCAGAGGGGCCCAAGACTGTTGAACTGCCTCCCAGCATACATAAAGGGGATTACCAATAGACCCCTGGCTGTCTTCAAGAAGGCACTGGGAAAGAACCTAAAGTCAGTACGTGATCAGTCAGGCTGTGGTTCGTACGTCAGTCTGCGCGCGGCCAACAGTAACAGCCTGGTTGATCAAACCCTGATCCACCAGGAGGCCTGGTCACATATCGGGCCGTGGGGGCGTTGATCCCCGAAACCCTCTCCAAGTAAGCTACAAAATTTCCTTAACAATCACTCAGACTAAACCCAACCTACCTCATAGCACAGGAATCACATGTCCTGAAGGGGTTACCTGACGCCGTCTCAAACAACCTCGCTAACATATCATCAGGTCACTACAGGTCATTCACAACTCACTTCCAACCTATACTTTCTGTCATTTCTCGACCTTTATATGTTTGAAGTTATCAAGGTCCTAGGACAGAAACGTTTTCTAATAAATATGTCCTAGTGTTTGCTCAAATATCGTTTTAAACTATCCGAAATTTTTGATTTGATGGTGTTTATAAGCTTCATAGTAGACGATTCCAAGCATCTGTGCTTAAAAATATCCTCCTGCAACAATAGCTTGGCTACCGAGTGTGAGTTGTGTTGCACACACGTTACTGATGATTTTCTTTCTTCAGGCGTATTTGTGTATCTGTAGGCGAATCGGTAAAGCCTTCCTCATCGTATAAACTATTTTTTACATATTTTCTTTTACAGCTAACATCATAATACATTCAGAGTTGCACATTAGCCCTTCCTGGAGGACTCACGTGGGTCATGGGTTTGTCACCCCTAATAACATTATACATTAATCACATGGATTAATAGTAGTATATTTCACCCTGCAGACGTTGCTATTATAAATCTTAGAATTTTCTTCGCATACAATCGTCCAATGTCATAATTTACATTGAAGACAAATATACAGAACAACTGGTAGACACTAACATCAAGAAACCTTCATAACACCCAGTATGTTATTTCAGTGTTTGTCACGCTCACAGTACCTTGCCTATGTTACCACCAGGCTACTGCCTCCTCTTTTTATGGATTTTAACCTAAAGTAACATAACTAAATGTGACCTAAAATAACCTAAACATACATAACGTAAGGTAACTTAGATTCACCTTAGGTTTGGTTGTAACAGTTGTGTGTGGAGGCGCAGCTATGAGTACACAAACATGTAAAGATATTCGTTAAAAAAACACAATAGTATTATGTGAATGAATTTTAAAAGCACTAAACAAACGCGAAATTTACGAATGCAAATACACAATGTATCAGTACTGGACTACAAGACAGTCCTTAAGGCTGTATGTCACCTGTTCATCACCAGTTTAGAATGATGTTCCTTAATTAGAGATAACTGTAGAGAGACATACACCTCACGTGTATATATCCTGAAGAGACAGCAAAGACCACTTTAACTTACGAATAGCAGAGCTGACACCATCAAGAAGATTCAATGAGAATATGACAGAACTAATTCCCGTCATTCATAAGAGAGTTAAGAGGCCCGTGTCTCAAAAGTAAACTGAAGAGGGTAATTACAAGCAGAAACACATTCACAACTATGCACACACACACATGTAAAGCCAGAAGCACCACAACATAAAACAAAGAATAATTGAAGTGTAATGAACACATGTCAACGCTCAATTAATCTCCTGAGTTTCTGTCTCCATGTGGGCTATTATTAAGCATAAAACAAAGGGTTTACAGGATACATCACATTTACGGAATCTTCAAGTTGACGGCGTAGAGAGAGGACGTCGGCGATTCTGCTTCGAGCACTGCGACCCAAGTTATTGTTTTGGTTATCCTGAGAGGAAAACTTCCTTAGTGTCACTTCGAGCCCCATCCCTTCAAGAGGGTAAGGCGGTGACTAGCTTGCCTGTTTTTCCCTCTCCACCCCATCACTTCATCCTACCCCATCCTCACCCCACCCCAACATTTACAATGGCCCAACACACACTACTTATACTGCTATCCTTCTGCCTTTTCTTTCTTCTTTTCAGGCATCTTCACCTTTGGCTATTTAAAACAAGGCATTTCGACTATCCAGTAGCCCTTGTGGTATTTTAAACTCTGGCCGATCTTTGCCTTGGGCCCTGTCCCCCTCACTCCTCGAGGGTAGGCTATCATAGGGGCTGACTTTCGTAAGTCAGCTGAATTAAGATGTTTAGGACTGACACAAAGGAAAGTTTTTCTTTTTAAAGCAAGCTTTATGTGTCAGATGTACCTTCCTGGGCATCATGACGAAAATATGACTAAGAATTCGTGTCAATGACAATCAGAAGTCCAAGAAGGAAATACTTGAATGCATTTGTGCAAATTCCACTGCTGCACCAGTGGATGTTTTCTAAACTCACTCTGGTGCAGTACTTCTCCTCTCCTCTGAAGAGGAGCTACTCCAATTGTTCAAGAATGAGGTTCTGCTTGTGGACTTCCACACATCCACATGGAGCCCCCACTGTCTCCTATAGTAAATGTTGTGAGTATGCCACCTGAAACAGTTGTCAGATGATGAATCTGACGCATCAGTTAATATCACCATCAGCAGTGAGGAAGAGGAAACAGCTAGTACACAGAAATCCACTCAGAACTACAATCCTCCCCATGATGAGTCGAGTAGGGAGAGCTTATACTCAACTCACAGCTATAATCTCAGACATCCACTCTCTTTACGCATCAAAAACTCAAACTCCACGAAATAATGGGGATTACAATTTTACAACTTAATATTCAACATTTCTTTAACAACCGCTACCTCCTTGATGTCGAACTACATAATCACAACCTTGACATCATCCTTCTGAATGAAACAGCTGCGAGAGCAGACCAACACATAAAGATACGTGGTTACTTTACTGTCGAGAAATCGAAAGGGCCCTATAGCGGAGTGGCCATCCTAGTGAAGCTAGGCTATACGTTTCGTAACATCCACATTGATGAAGAAAACATTATACAATAGAACTGACGATCTCATATGATCAGTTAATAGTAGGGATTGGTTTTTTTCAGCTGTACCGGATCTTGAGTAGAAATATTCCTACAATCCTGGTAGATTTTAATGCCCATCACCCTGCACTCTTCAACTGCAGAGCTGGAAATCTGCTGGGTGACCTAAAGGGAAAACAATTATTTTATATAATGATAGCAAGAAATCTATCATTCCAAGGACCATTCTTTAAGCCATATGTAGGACCTCATCCGGGGACACCTGATATAGTCTTGACCAACCGCGATTGTGACCTATACCATTGCAGATTCTCCCCTGGTGGAAACGTAGGATCAGACCACATCCTTATAATAACACTACAAGCATCGCCATTTAGAATGCCCACTCCTACGAAACCCAACCTAAAAACTCTAGGATTTGACCCCTTCAGGGAATACCTATGCAATGACAATACTGTTTCGCTTGAGAACCTACCTTCAACTCAATTGACGACTCAATCAGCTCCCTCTACGAACGAATCATAGAGGCCACTCATGCAGTTGGTCAATTAAATTCATCAAAGATCTATCAACAATATAAACCAACCAGGGAAATTAGGGACTGCATAAAAAATTATCAAACAGAATGTAGAAGGCACCATCAAACAAGTCAGCCCACACAGGCTATACTGCAGAGGTTGACAAGAGACTTGATTTCCATGATCACACAACACAAAAGTGAATTATGGAAGTATCTTGTTTTTCAAGCTAATCAGCACAAACGTCATCCTAAAAAGTTCTGGAGCAAGATCCGCCAGTTTCTAGGGGCAAAGCACAAGGCTGCCCATTATCTAATACATTCCTTTACCTATGACGATGATGAGGATATTATCAAACTTGATGACCCTCAAGACCAAGCCAATCTGATGGGTGAAGTGTGGGAGAAAATTGTCTCACACAGTGACAGTAGAAGATTTAATAATAAACATTACTAGTGGGTCAACGAATGGAGAGACAACAACCGAACTGACCTCCGTCCAATACCTTTAATTGACACATCAACTCTTGAAGTTGAACACCCCCTTACAAGACCAATCACACTCAGAGAGATGAGTCAAGTTATCGGCAGAATGCGTAATAAAATTCCTGGCCTCTCAGGCATAACAGTGAAACAAGTAAAGTTCTTACCCAGAAATTGAAAAATGTCTCTGGTAAATATCGTTATTGCCATCTTGGCCTCGGGACACTTTCCAGTGGCTCTTAAGTCAGCGAGGATGATATTTATTGCAAAACCCAATAAAAGACAAAACCTCTCTCATTATTTGAAGTCACTGGTAAATTCCTTGAGAAGATAATTTCCAACAGATTAAACTACTACATGGAATACAATCACCTCTTCACTGAAAAACAGTTTGGATTCAGGACTCACGGAGGAACACAACATGATATAAACATCATCTTCGATGCTGTTGACAGCCTGAGAAAACAGGACAATCTTGCCCTAATTGCCAACAGGGATGTACACAAAGCTTTTGACAGCTTGTGGCATGATGGATTCATATTTAAACTGGTTGACCTACCTGACCACAACTGGACCTTGAGTTTACCTGGATAGAGTTCCGGGGGTCAACGCCCCCGCGTCCCGGTCTGTGACCACGCCTCATGGTGGATCAGAACCTGATCAATTAGGCTGTTACTGCTGACTGCACGCAATCCAACGTACGAGCCACAGCCCAGCTGGTCAGGTACCGACTTTAGGTGCTTGTCCAGTGCCTGCTTGAAGACAGCCAGGGGTCTATTGGTAATCCCCCTTTTGTATGCTGGGAGGGAGTTGAACAGTCTTGGGCCCCTAACACTTATTATGCTGTCTCTTAACGTGCTAGTGACACCCCTACTTTTCATTGAGGGGATGTTGCATCGTCTGCCGAGTCTTTTGCTTTTCTAGTGAGTGATTTTTGTGTGCAAGTTCGGTACTAGTCCCTCTAGGATTTTCCAGGTGTATATAATCATGTATCTCTCCCGCCTGCATTCCAGGGAGTACAGGTTCAGGAACTTCAAGCGCTCCCAGTAATTGAGATGTTTTATCTCTGTTATGCGCGCCGTGAAGGTTCTCTGTACATTTTCTAGGTCAGCAATTTCACCTGCCTTGAAAGGTGCTGTTAGTGTGCAGCAATATTCCAGCCTAGATAGAACAAGCGACCTGAAGAGTGTCATCATGGGCTTTGCATCCCTAGTTCTGAAGGTTCTCATTATGCATCCTGTCATTTTTCTAGCAGATGCGATTAATACAATGTTATGGTTCTTGAAGGTGAGATCCTCCGACATGATCACTCCCATGTCTTTGACGTTGGTTTTTCGCTCTATTTTGGGGCCGGAATTTGTTTTGTACTCTGATGAAGTTTTAATTTCCTCATGTTTACCATATCTGAGTAATTTAAATTTCTCATCACTTCACATTGTTTTCTGCAACCCATTGAAAGATTTGGTTGATGTCCGCCTGGAGCCTTGCAGTGTCTGCAACGGAAGACACTGTCATGCAGGTTCGGGTGTCATCTGCAAAGGAAGACACGGTGCTGTGGCTGACATCCTTGTCTATGCCAGATATGAGGATGAGAAACAAGATGGGAGCGAGTACTGTACAGGCCTTGTGGAACAGAGCTTTTCACCGTAGCCGCCTCAGACTTTACTCTGTTGACTACTACTCTTTGTGTTCTGTTTGTGAGGAAATTATAGATCCATCTACCAACTTTTCCTGTTATTCCTTTAGCACGCATTTTGTGCGCTATTACGCCATGGTCACACTTGTCGAAGGCTTTTGCAAAGTCTGTATATATTACATCTGCATTCTTTTTGTCTTCTAGTGCATCTAGGACCTTGTCGTAATGATCCAATAGTTGGGACAGACAGGAGCGACCTGTTCTAAACCCATGTTGCCCTGGGTTGTGTAACTGATGGGTATCTAGATGTGTGGCGATCTTGCTTTTTAGGACCCTTTCAAAGATTTTTATGATATGGGATGTTAGTGCTATCGGTCTGTAGTTCTTTGCTATTGCTTTACTGCCACCTTTGTGGAGTGGGGCTATGTCTGTTGCTTTTAGTAACTGTGGGACGACCCCAGTGTCCATGCTCCCTCTCCATAGGATGGTAAAAGCTCGTGATAGGGGCTTCTTGCAGTTCTTGATGAACACGGAGTTCCATGAGTCTGGCCCTGGGGCAGAGTGCATGGGCATGTCAAATCTATATATAACTACTTATCAAAAAGAAAAATCATCCCTACCTTAATGCAAGTAGGCAGAGGCATGCATGTCAAATTTATATATAACTACTTATCAAAAAGAAAAATCATCCCTACCTTAACGCAAGTAGGCAGAGCCTTTCATACCTACAGCTGGAGTGCCACAAGGCTCGTGCTTTAGCCCAATACTATTCAACATATATGTAAACGATCTCCCTCAGCCCGAGTTCAATGATACTGTCATCACCCAATTTGCAGATGATGTTATCCATGTAGTATCATCCATCCCAGTAACAGGAAAATATAAGTATGAGAGGGTAATAGAAAAAAAAATAATATTAAACTACGAAGAGCAGCAAACTGGAAGAAGAAATGCAGAATCACGACCAACCCAGACAAAGTCCTTATCAGCACCATCGGATGTTTTGCAATAACCATAGAAGACAAGGGGGTTATCTCCATCAGAGGTGCACCTACAGCCATTAGAAACCCCAACAGGATCCTGGGATATGAGACAGACAGATTACTCCACTCCATATCTCACATCACTAAAATTTAGCCAAAGCCCGTCTCAACAATCTATTTAGGTTTAATCAAGCCCCTTCCCACATCAAAAAACACCAGTACAGGATGATGATAAGACCTATGCTATAATATCCATGTGTCCCCATGTCATTAATAACTAAAACCAACATACTACAGCTACACCGAGTCCAGAACAGAGCACTCCGCTTCATCACAGTCACCAGGAGGAGAGACAGAATTAGGATGGAAGCTTTACACATCCAACAGGAAACAGATGCAATAAATGTAAGGCTGGATAAACTACACGCAATGCAAGAACTCTATATACCAGACAGAGAGAACCCTTCCCAAATTGCAAATACCACCGACTGTCCTTAGACAAACAGATAAATTAAAACGTAACAAATCCTCAGGGCCTGATGAACTGTATGCAAGGGTTCTACAGGAATGTAAAGAGGAGCTTAGCAACTACCTATTCTCGAAGAAGGTGACAGGTCCTTAGCTTCGAACTATAGACCAATAAGCCTAACCTCCATATTGGGAAAATTTATGGAATCAATAATTGCCGAGGCAATTTATAGCCATAGTGAAAAGAATAAATTGATCAACGAATCTCAACACGGTTTTACAAAAGCACGTTCCTGCCTTACGAATTTATTAAATTTTTTCACTAAGGTATTTGAGGGGGTAGATCATGGTAATGAATATGATATTGTGTATATGGACTTCAGTAAGGCTTTTCATAGTGTCCCACATCAGAGACTATTGAGGAAAATTAAGGCACATAGAATAGGAGGAGAAATTCTTTTCTCGATAGAGGCATGGTTGACAGATAGGCACCAGAGAGTTTGCATAGATGGGGAGAAATCCGAGTGGGGAAGCGTTACGAGCGGTGTTCCACAGGGGCCAGAGTTGGGCCCCTTGTTGTTCACAATCTACATAAACGACAGAGATGAATTCATTCTGATGAGAACATTAGAGCACTCCAGAAAGATTTAAATAGACTGATGCAGTGGTTGGAGAAGTGGTCGATGCAGTTTAATATACATAAATGAAAAATTCTAAACATTGGACAGGAAAATCACCATCCCACATATAAACTAAATAATGTAGATCTTAATATTACTGATTGCGAAAAGGATTTGGGAGTTCTGGTTAGCAGTAATCTAAAACTAAGACAACAGTGCATTAGTGTTCGTAATAAAGGGAACAGAATCCTTGGTTTCATATCAAGTAGCACAAATAATAGAAGTCCTCAGGTTGTTCTTCAACTCTATATATCCTTGGTTAGGCCTCATTTAGATTATGTTGCACAGCTCTGGTCACTGTATTACAGAATGGATATAAATGCTCTGGAAAACGTACAAAGGAGGATGACAAAGTTGATACCATGTATCAGAAATCTTTCCTATGAGGATAGACTGAGGGCCTGAATCTGCACTCTCTAGAAAGGCATAGAATTTGGACTCGCAGCAATGGTTTTAAGTTGGTGTGGGTGGGTGTGAGTTGGACCTGACTAGCTTTTGCTACTAGGTCAGATGCCGTGCTCCTTCCTTAAGTGAATGTGACCTGACCTGACTAGGTTGGGGCATTGGCTTGGGCCGGTGGGGGGACTTGGACCTGCCTCGCATGGGCCAGGAGGTCTGTTGCAATTTCCTTCTTTCTTATGTTATTATACCGTCAGCACACCTCCCCACAGAACCCAAAGAATGAAGCTTCAACAGAGAGTGCGACGATTCATCCACAAGCGTAATTTCCTGAGAGCAGTCATCCTGAGCGACCTCCCAGTAGATATAGATGAATGGTAACACCAGAACCCTTTTATGTACATTAAGGATAACACCACCCCAATTTATGGAAACTTCTTTTATAACTTATCAACTATTACATCTACCAATGTAATATCGACAAACCTACTATGGCAGGACACCACCTCTGCAGAAGCTGAGCTGACCAGTATCTCTCAGTAGCAATCAACATATATCAATCACCATGCTATCTTCATTTCTAGCCTATGCCCTGCAATCACAAAAAAAAGCAATTGCAATTAGTATGTCCCTTGCCATCTCATAGTCATGCAGTTATACATTTGTTATGTTTGTGTGAAACTGATGGGTAAGTGTTATACCTCCTTTCAATGAAACTGATTTCATTAATGGTACTACACACACACATATTAAAATGCACCAAAGTGGTTGGGTAACTTACCTTCATTATCCCACCTTACCTCCCCCACCCATCCTTTTCAATATTTCTATCCTTACCCATCTTTCTTCCTTTCCCATCTTACTAAAGCTCTGGTCATACAAGTCAATCACATTTACTACTTTCATATCCGAGGCTACAGGATACGACAACTTGACTCTATTCATAACTAAATGTTGGATGAAGCACAAAAACGCTGGAAAAAATTATCAGTTCTTATTGAGGAAACCAGCGCGTGTCAAAATTCCCGCATATCTTGAATACTTCGCACCTCTCCACATTACTGAGATGATTAGCCAATAAGCTCCCAGTCATCGTTTTTTCCTTCCTCCCATGAGAGCAATTCATCAGAGGGTGAGCGCGGTCACCAGGTCTATAACTTGCAATAATCTATGACATCTTCACAGCTCATTTACTGACTATATAATGCTCAACCTCCCTCTCTCCTCCTGCCATTATCTCGATTATCATAAATTGGACACAAATGAGATTAAATACAATGGTTTACTAATAATTGCACAGGTGAAGAAACTAGCAACTAACTGAAGCAACATTGCCTTAGTTCTAATACAGCAGGTGTTAGTAGGTATTATGTACGTAAGCATTACAGTGCTCGTAATATACACAATACTGTGTACTCTTATACATGTACATAAAACTTTACGCACATTTCGAACAGACAAATAACCACATTTGGTCTTTATTTCTTTATATCAAAGTTATGATCAACAAATGTCTACACTTGATGACTGGTGGGTAGTCTTAAAAGACAGAATGGACGACAATTACACACTACTAAAAAGCAAATTAACTAGACGGCATAAAACTTGCTCAGAAATGTTCGTTAATCAATAATCTGAGCACGAGTCGACTCAGACGGTACAGGATATTGACAACGATCAAATTTATTGATTACAGTCTCCTTAAGTAGAGGATATACATACAGAACGGCGTATTACACGCACCACCCGATATTATCTGGGCAGGGAAATACTTCAAGTTGATAACTGTAAATTAGTTATTCAGCCAAGAGTTCTTCTGCGTAATTCAATATGTGCCACGGTACCTATTTTTTTAATTCTCCGGGTGATTATGTGTAATTATAAATAATGTAGGTTTTCTCGTAATATGTGGGGTATTAGCATAGATGATTGAGGTACTGACATAACACGGCAGGTCTCTCCTGTGTTGAGCCGACACTTTGCCCCAGGGGGTGCGAGATTCCTCCTGAGATGGCAACCGCTTGGTCCCCGCCTATAACATCTGCTATGCTAACTCTGCTCTAACTTATAAATCTCTTCCGCTTAATGATTTTCTTCTGTAAAACCGCCCTTCTCATGCTAGAATATAGATGCAGTATTAATTCTAAATATTTCCTGGTTTGGGACGATACCTACATAATAATGGGGGTGACTTGGTGTTGTGGTCCAGGCGTGTCGCTAGCTTAAGTAACCAGCAGACAATAAATCACCATAGCTTCTTATTAAGCCCGCACTTCTATGTCATTTACTGTTGGTCGTTTATGCTTCAAATAAAGACAAACTAGTTAGGATTATTCAACCCTCGGGCGAGAAGAAATGGAGTGGCGGGTGTCTGGCCTCAGAGACTGTGTTGCTGACCAAGACGCAACACAATCACTTCCTTGCTGGCCAAGATGCAACACAATCACTTCCTTGCTGACCAAGACGCAACACAATCACTTCCTTGCTGGCCAAGATGCAACACAATCACTTCCTTGCTGACCAAGACGCAACACAATCACTTCCTTGCTGGCCAAGATGCAACACAATCACTTCCTTGCTGGCCAAGACGCAACACAATCACTTACTTGTTAACCAAGACGCAACACAATCACTTACTTGTTAACCAAGACGCAACACAATCACTTACTTGTTAACCAAGACGCAACACAATCACTTCCTCAAATTCCTCGAGAAATTTTGGCTTTCATATTTATATTTCCCACATTATTGTCTTATTCAAGAAATTTGTGCAAAATGTGAGCAACATCGGAGACTTATTCCTTTATTAAAGTTATTTTGAGTAAAGATTTTTATCTTCAAAATAATATATACATTTTTTTAGCTGAATTATAATGCAGAGATAATAGCAAATTATTAATAATAAATGATCATGAATACATAGTTACACTTTATTTCATTGCGATTTTTTCTGAGTTACAATTTTGTTATTTTACGCAAAAATAATACACACGTACGCACGCACACGGACACGCACACACACACACACACACACACACACACACACACACACATACACATACACACACACACACACACACACACACACACACACACACACACACACACACACACACACACACACACACACACACACACACACACACACACACACACACACACACACACACACACGGACGGAAAACCAGAGATCTGGTAGACGAACCAGGGAGGAAAGACTGGGAGTTAGAGCTCCAAAAAAGGGAGGAAGAGTGGGGAAGGAAGATAGTAGAGCTTGGTAAGAAAATGGAGGAGCGGATAGCTGAAGATTGCAGGAAGTGGGAAGTACAGGTCTTAGCAGCAGAAGCTAGGATACAGTGCTTAGAAGAGAAACTGCAAAGCCTGAAACAGATTAGAGAGACAAATGACAATTCAGATGTGACATCAGGAAATTCAATGTCAGGCGCAGACAAGGGGACGGTAAGCAACAACGGAGACATGCCGTAGGCGAAGGCCCTATCAGACACACGTGGGGCCAGGGAAAAGACGAGGAGCACACTAAGATCAAATGACAGGTCCGAAGACAATGAAGGTATGCTATATGCAGAAATTCTAACAGCAACTGCAGTAGCAAGGGACAGCTGGTCATGAAAGACAGTTCACTGAGAATAGAAGTTTCAGATATGACAGGGACTGAAGGCAAGAACATGTTAATGGAAGGAAATAAAATGCCTCAGAGGAAGCAGATGGAGACTCAGTGGGAGGAGGAAAGGGCGAGGTCAGTTTTTGTGTACGGGCTCCAAGAAGCCAAGGGGGACAACTTTGAAGAAATAAAACAGGAGGAGAAAAACATGATTGAAGGCATCATGAAAACAATAGGTGAGGGCGATATGACCCAGGTGACAAATTTTCAGAGAATTGGGTGGTTTGCAAGTGGAAGGATACGGCCTGTCAAAGTAATTTTCAAGGAAGAATCAGTTCGAACCAGGATTCTGCAAGAGAAAGCAAGACTGAGGGACAAACAGGGGTACCAGAGAGTATACCTCGACCGTGACAGAACACAGGAAGAAAGGACTACACTGAAAGAGAGGGTACAGAGATGCAAGGAGGAACAAGAGGCAATGACGAAGATGAGCAGGACCCAGACACAGGAGGAAGGGCAAACACACCCCACAGAATCTCCCACCAAAAGACTCCAACCGCGACATTCCCAACGCAACTGAGCAACCTATACTACAACCCACTCACTGTTCCCTCTGCCACCAACCCCCATATCACAAACCTCACCCCAACAGCTGTCCCTTATGGGCATTCTGACCCCACCCCCATCATCACAAACCCCACCTACACCACAGCCCCATATAGGCCCCCACCAAGGCTCTCACTCCCCAACCCCAATATTCTTGTATGACCACAATGATAGAAAAGAAACTGAAAGTTTGGTACACAAATGCGGATGGAATAACGAATAAACATGAGGAGTGGAACGAAAGAATCAGTGAAAAATCCCCAGACATCATAGTAGTCACAGAAACAAAACTCGCTGAGACAATAACAGACACAATCTTCCAAACGGGATATCAGATCCTGAGGAAAGATAGAAGGAGTAGAGGGGGAGGAGGGGTTGCACTGCTCATACAACACCGATGGGGATTTGAGGAAATGGAAGGCATGGACATGATTGGAGAAAGAGACTACATTGTAGGTACAATTCAGTCCGGAGAACATAAAGTAGTCATTGGAGTGATGTATAACCCACCACAGAACTGCAGGAGGCCAAGAGAGGAGTACGAAAAAAACAACAGGGTGATGGTGGACACACTAGCTGAGGTGGCAAGAAGGGCTCACTCGAGCAGAGCAAAGTTACTGGTAATGGGCGATTTCAACCACAGGGAGATCGACTGGGAAAACCTGGAGCCACATGGGGGGTCCCGAAACATGTAGAGCCAAGATGATGGATGTGGTACTTGAAAACCTCATGCATCAACATGTCAGGGACACAACCAGAGAGAGAGGGGAGGATGAGCCAGCAAGACTGGATCTTGTGTTCACCCTGAGCAGTTCAGACATTGAGGACATCACTTACGAGAGGCCCCTTGGAGCTAGCGATCACGTGGTTCTGAGTTTTGATTATATAGTAGAGTTACAAGTGTAGAAGGTAACAGGAACTGAAGGGGACAGGCCAAACTATAAAAGGGGGGACTACACAGGTATGAGAAACTTCCTGCAGGAGGTTCAGTGGGACAGAGAAATGGTAGGAAAATCAGTAAACGAGATGATGGAATATGTGGCAACGAAGTGCAAGGAGGCAGAGGAAAGGTTTGTTCTCAAGGGAAACAGAAATAATAGGAAGACCAAAACGAGTCCTTGGTTTACCTGAAGGTGTAGGGAGGCAAAAACTAAGTGCAACAGAGAATGGAAAAGGTACAGGAGGCATAGGACCCAGGAAAACAAGGAGATTAGTAGAAGAGCCAGAAACGAGTATGAACAAATAAGGAGGGAGGCCCAGCGACAGTCATCGAAAGTCAAATCTGACCCAAAACTGCTGTATAGCCACATTAGGAGGAAGACAACAGTCAAGGACCAGGTGATAAGGCTGAGGAAAGAAGGTGGAGAACTCACAAGAAACGATCAAGAGGTATGTGAGGAGCTCAACACGAGATTTAAGGAAGTATTTACAGTAGAGACAGGAAAGACTCTGGGAAGACAGACCAGATGGGGACACCAGCAAGGAATACACCAACAAGTGTTGGACGACATACATACAGATGAGGAGGTGAAGAAACTGCTAAGGGACGTCGATACCTCAAAGGCAATGGGACCGGACAACATCTCCCCGTGGGTCCTTAGAGAGGGAGCAGATATGTTGTGCATGCCACTTACCACAATCTTCAACACATCCCTGGAAACTGGGCAACTACCTGAGGTATGGAAGACGGCAAATGTAGTTCCCATTTTTAAAAAAGGAGACAGAAAAGAGGCACTAAACTATAGACCTGTGTCACTGACGTGTATACTATGCATAGTTATGGAGAAGATTATCAGGAGGAGAGTGGTGGAGCACCTGGAACGGAACAAGAGTATAAATTCCAACCAGCACGGATTCATGGAAGGCAAATCCTGTGTCACAAACCTTCTGGAGTTTTATAATAAAATAACAGAAGTAAGACACGAGAGAGAGGGTTGGGTTGATTGCATCTTCTTGGACTGCAAGAAGGCCTTTGACACAGTTCCTCACAAGAGATTAGTGCAGAAGCTAGAGCATCAGGCACATATAAAAGGAAGGGCACTGCAATGGGTCAGAGAATACCTGACAGGGAGGCAACAACGAGTCATGGTACGTAATGATGTATCACAGTGGGCACCTGTGACGAGCGGGGTCCCACAGGGGTCGGTCCTAGGACCAGTGCTATTTTTGGTATATGTGAACGACTTGATGGAAGGGTTAGACTCAGAAGTGTCCCTGTTTGCAGATGATGTGAAGTTAATGAGGAGAATTAAATCTGATGAGGACCAGGCAGGACTTCAAAGAGACCTGGACAGACTGGACACCTGGTCCAGCAAATGGCTTCTCGAATTTAATCCTGCCAAATGCAAAGTCATGAAGATAGGGGAAGGGCACAGAAGACCACAGACAGAGTATAAGCTAGGTGGCCAAAGACTGCAAACCTCACTTAAGGAGAAAGATCTTGGGGTGAGTATAACACCGAGCATGTCTCCGGAAGCACACATCAATCAGATAACTGCTGCAGCATATGGGCGCCTGGCAAACCTGAGAACAGCATTCCGATACCTTAGTAAGGAATCGTTCAAGACACTGTACACCGTGTAAGTCAGGCCCATACTGGAGTATGCAGCACCTGTTTGGAACCCGCACTTGATAAAGCACGTCAAGAAACTAGAGAAAGTACAAAGGTTTGCGACAAGGTTAGTTCCAGAGCTAAGGGGAATGTCCTATGAAGAAAGATTAAGGGAAATCGGCCTGACGACACTGGAGGACAGGAGGGTCAGGGGAGACATGATAACGACATATAAAATACTGCGTGGAATAGACAAGGTGGACATAGACAGGATGTTCCAGGGAGGGGACACAGAAACAAGAGGCCACAATTGGAAGTTGAAGACACAAATGAGTCAGAGAGATATTAGGAAGTATTTCTTCAGTCATAGAGTTGTAAGGCAGTGGAATAGCCTAGAAAATGACGTAGTGGAGGCAGGAACCATACACAGTTTTAAGACGAGGTTTGATAAAGCTCATGGAGCGGGGAGAGAGAGGGCCCAGTAGCAACCGGTGAAGAGGCGGGGCCAGGAGCTAAGACTCGACTCCTGCAACCACAAATAGGTGAGTGCACACACACACACAAAGTGCAAAGGTTTGCAACAAGACTAGTCCCAGAGCTAAGAGGTATGATCTACGAGGAGAGGTTAAGGGAAATCAACCTGACGACACTGGAGGACAGGAGAGATAGGGGGGACATGATAACGACATACAAAATACTGAGAGGAATTGACAAGGTGGACAAAGACAGGATGTTCCAGAGATGGGACACAGCAACAAGGGGACACAGTTGGAAGTTGAAGACACTGATGAATCACAGGGATGTTAGGAAGTATTTCTTCAGTCACAGAGTTGTCAGGAAGTGGAATAGCCTGGGTAGTGATGTAGTGGAGGCAGGATCTATACATAGCTTTAAGAAGAGGTATGATAAAGCTCACGGAGCGGGAAGAGTGACTGAGTAGCGACCAGTTGAAGAGGCGGGACCAGGAGCTATGAATCGACCCCCGCAACCACAACTAGGTGAGTACACAGATCGGTATAAAATAGCGATCTCGTTCCAGACCGTAGAGTTGAACTCTTCTCCAGACTGAGGGACTGACCACCTAAAATACTTTTTCTACAAGGTTGATAGTTTCATTACATCATCTTTATTTCACTACTGCGCCTGCTGCCTCTTTATTTGACTGAAGAAGCCTACTGAGTAGGCGAAACGATTCATCAATAAAGATACCCAACTGTTGCACATGACTTAGTCTTCACATGTAATATATAATTATACAGATTATAACCATCATTATATGACTGACAAACTCATCACATATTTACCAAAGAACACACACACACACACACACACACACACACACACACACACACACACACACACACACACACACACACACACACACACACACACACAATTAGATATTATACTGTTTTAAATTACCGGAGAATTGTGAACGTCTTAGCGTAAAGATTACAATATTTTTTATCTTCCTCTTCATCTTCTTCTTCTTCCCATTATGGATCACTAGATCAGAGAAGCCGAGGTAGATTAAATCATTAGAAACATCTGTTTCGCTCTTGGCCAGGAGATCCATTCACTCTGGCACTTGCTCATACAACGTCGCCTTCCAGTACAGTGAATAAACACTGAAAGTTAAGTCTAATTTCAGTCTTAGAGAATAAAATAACTTCGTTAGTAACGAGAGAGATAGAGACCGTCAGTGATCTCTCGCTTAGGATGACTGGAATGCACGGTAACGATGCAAAAAAAAAAGTAATTTAAAGACTTAGACCGTAGCAAGCCTTACTTAAGCTTTTATTAGGCTCTTCAGACAAAGTTTAGCTCTCATTGTCTTTATAAAAACTTGATCAGTTGTTCTGTTCTAAATCCCATTGTATTACAACCCTCGTGTAGTTGATGTTCGTCAGAGCTGAGTAACTACTGTAATGCGTGTCGTACTGACTGGAGAACAACAAAAGGCAACAAACACTCAACATCAAGATAAACTTCAAAGAGAAATGTATACACCCGCGTCTCACCAGTCATCAAACATTACTGTAATTCCAGATGGGTTAATATCTCCCTGAGGGTCGAGCCGCATTCTTAGGGTCTAATTGCAGTCATTTGTCACCTCAGATGCCATTTATACAGGCAGTGAAGTGCTCGATTTAGTGGGCCAACTTACAAAAGTGATAAGTGCTGGTGGAGGTAATGACGATATGCGTTACAGTACGATACAGTCTTGGAGTGAGGGTACAGCGACCGAGGCGGTGACTACAGATACAAGACTTCCATGTTAGCGCAATGGGCAAAGGTGTACATGACTAGCATTCACTGATGAAGGTGCGAGTTGAGCTGTGTTTGAGTGTTCGGCTCACAGCCGAAAGGACGCCAGCTCGATTCCCTGGATGGAATGAGGCTTAAAGTCTTACTATACCTGCTGCTCCAGTTCGCCTCGGAGTAACTGAGAGCTGTGAGTAGCATTAGGGGTGAGGACGGTAGGTAGTAAGTTCATGGGTGTCAATTCCCTAACACCTGTTACTCCTGTTCACCGAGCAGTAAGTAGATACCTGGGTGTTAGTCCCTTTACACATGCTGTTTTTGTTCACAGAACAGTAAGTAGGTACCTGAGTTGATTGTTGTGGGTCACATTCTGGGGATAATTCCAATACAAACACACTTTACTCAGCAGCTTTGTTGGTTTGCAATCCTGAGTTAAATAACCCTAAGAATATCATGGTAATCATTAATCATCCTCATTCATGTTATCATCAATCATCAAATCATTATAATTAAATCATCAAATCATCGTTGTCGTCGTTATTTCACACTCTATTCCTGTTCGGGTTGTCTCCTGCCAGAATACGTCACTCTTAGTGATCATTTACAACCGCTCGCCAAAGGTTTCATAAGCATCATCTTGAACTTACGAGAGATAAAAGTGACAATATCTTGGCACTAGTAGTCGGCTGCTTGGCTGTCCTGATTGCTGCTTTCCTCCAGGATACAAGCATAACTTCCTAGTGTAGATAGACCACAATAATTTTAAACAACTCCGAACACAGTAAGAGTGTTTTAAATGCCATTAAATTAGATGTTTCGACTTATCGCGTGCTGGAACGAATTAAAACCTCATGACGCACACAATACATACACAATATACTGTACAGATAATGTATGCAATATAGTATGCTGCAACAAACGCGCATTTGGAAAATTTAAGATAAGCTGTCAGAAATATCAACAGAGCCATTCACGACATATATACACTGTGTATATACACGGTGTATTTGTATATAAATGGTTCAGAGAACCGGCAAGTTCATATATTGGTTATGTCAGCCTGCGACCTGACACGTTGAACCATACCTTCCTCCTACATCACAATGTGCAACACTTGGATATCTTTACTGAGGAAATGTTTCGCCACACAGTGGCGTCATCAGTCCAATAAGAAGAAAAGTGAAGATCAGGAGTTTGAGGTATTCAGTCCCTCAGCCAGGCTGAAGGATGGATTGCCTCAAACTCCTTCAGTACAGTCCAATACAGTTTGGCTGAAAGGCTGATTACCTCAAACTCCTTCTGATTTTCATTTTTTTATTGGACTGATGAAGCCACTGTGTGGCGAAACGTTTCCTCAGTAAAGATACCCTGGTGTTGCACTGTGTATATAAATGTCTTATACAAACGCACAGCTCTCGGTGCATATACACGAGTGGTGCTACATTCTCAGTAATGAGCAGCTACTGATGTTAACAGGAGAAATTACATACAATTTATACAAGCGCAAAGGTTTAAGGAATGTCTGGCGTCAGTGTTAGTAAGTACAGTCTCTCGTGTCTCTCACCTTTAAGTATCGTTACACGTCACTCAAGATGAGAATTAAAACGATCATTGTTTTATGCAGAAAAATATTTCGATGTATATACTGACTTAAAGAAATGAGAGTTTCATCGTGTCGTGAAAGAAGCAAATTGTTAGTAGTGCTTCGTGCATAACCAGTGTTTTTGTGATTGCAAGCACACGACTACGCCAGCTCAATCACAGTGTGCTAAGAATTCTCTGGGCTGCATTTAGCTCAATATTATATAGCAATCTTAACAGCACTCGTGTCTTGAGGATAAAACATCAGATTAATTGACTGACTATTGACATGGCGCCGCATCCACGAGTTTGGTGGAGTCGAGGCTCGACATTGGGTTCAACAGCAGGTGGGATACTCAGAGATTATTTGTACGTGTGGCTAAGCTAGTACAGCTCTGAACTTACCATTGAAAATGTACCAGTTCTGTCTTCAGTACGGCTTGCATAGTATGTTTAACAAGCTAAGCATTGGCTTGTTATCGCAGCTTGTTTCTAAAAAGCAAATTCTTCTTGGACCTTCCTTTGATGGTTGTACGTAAAACTGAATAAGAATATGGTTGTGAGTTGATACGTGTCCTGTAAAGACAGTTCTCTTGTAGATTCTCAGTGATAGTGGAATTAAAATCTTGGCGCATTGTCTTCCCTGAGTTTCGAACAACTGTACCTTCAGTTGAAGGCAGACCTGGATAAAGCCAGGGAGGAGATACAGCTTATAAGAGAACAACAATAAGATTCATCCCCAGAACAAGGAAGAGGATGCCAGCCGCAACGAATAAATTGATCTGCAGGTAAGGATTAAAGCTGAAGACAAGAAAGGAGCAAGAGACTACCAATTCCTTCACTGCATTGATAAATGAAATCTGCCATAGTGCCTTTCACCAGTTTGTCGGGTTTACGTCATCCACACGTAGACTGCGAAGGTACTTGTAGCAAAAGCAGCTTTCTTCAACCAACAACTCGCTTTTAAAGGAGAGGTTTCGCAAAGCAACAAAAGTGAGTTTTTAAAATTTCTAACGTAGGGGAACTTTTACAAAATTCTAATATAGGTAAACTTATACAAGTTTTAACTCAGGCGAGCTTATAAAAGTTCAAACAGTGTTCATTGTTCATTTGTAGTAAAACTATAGAATCGTAAGAAGGTAAAGTACATCACATGTCTAGTGCCTTACGCTTGCTTAACATGCGTCAGGGTTGCGTAACATGCGTCACATCTGCAGTAAAGTGCATCAACCCTGAGGTAAAGTGCGTCAGGCCTATAATATAGAGAGAGAGGTATTAAAATCGTAATGAAATTTACGTCATTGTCGTGAAAAATACATCATAATATCCCCTGAATATTCGCATATATCATTTCATGGCAAAGAAAATAGTATATATTTATGCTTATTTGCATTATAGTATTTTTTTTTTATTTTAGAACAGACTAATACAGAAATTCAAACTAACTTTGATCATTTTGTATCATATAAAATATCACAAATTACTTCATTTATCAACTCATCCCCACAGCTCTATCTATCTTGTGTGTGGACACTGTCAACATTACGGAATATACACTTGAGAGATATTTATCTCAGTATAAGTACACAGGGTATATACACTGAGAGTTGTATGTTTCTCATTAAGAGTTTACATTCCTCAGCGGTGGTGACTAAGTTAAGATGCAGCCTTGATGACCCTCGAGTAACTGATAAACTTTAAACTCTATTAACCAACCAGACTAGAGTACATTCATACCCTTCACTCAGTGGACACCCAGTACACAAGTGTCTCACTCAGTGGACACCCAGTACACAAGTGTCTCACTCAGTGGACACCCAGTACACAAGTGTCTCACTCAGTGGACACCCAGTACACAAGTGTCTCACTCAGTGGACACCCAGTACACAAGTGTCTCACTCAGTGGACACCCAGTACACAAGTGTCTCACTCAGTGGACACCCAGTACACAAGTGTCTCACTCAGTGGACACCCAGTACACAAGTGTCTCACTCAGTGGACACCCAGTACACAAGTGTCTCACTCAGTGGACACCCAGTACACAAATGTCTCACTCAGTGGACACCCAGTACACAAGTGCCTCACTCAGTGGACATCAAGTACACAAGTGTCTCACTCAGTGGACACCCAGTACACAAATGTCTCACTCAGTGGACACCAAGTACACAAGTGCCTCACTCAGTGGACACCCAGTACACAAGTGTCTCACTCAGTGGACATCAAGTACACAAGTGTCCCACTCGGTTGACAATGAGTACACAAGTGCCCCACTCAGTGGACACCCAGTACACAAGTGTCCCACTCAGTGCACACCCAGTGGACAAGTGCCCCACTTGATGGACACCCAGTACACAAGTGTCCCACTCGGTGGACACCCAGTACACAAGTGCTCCACTCGATGTGACACCCAGTACACAAGTACCCTACTCAAGAGATACCCAGTACACATGTGCCCCACTAAGTGGACACCCAGTACACAAGTGTCCCACTCAGTGGACACCCAGTACACATGTGCCCCACTAAGTGGACACCCAGTACACAAGTGCCCCACTCAGTGGAGACCCAATACACAAGTGTCCCACTCAGTGGATACCCAGTAGACAAATGTCCCACTCGGTGGACAGCCAGTACACAAGTGTCCCACTCGGTGGACACCCAGTACACAAGTGCCCCACTCAGAAGACACCCAGTACACAAATGCCCCACTAAGTTGACACCCAGTAGACAAGTGTCCCACTCGAAGGACACCAAGTAGACAAGTGTCCCACTCGGTGGACACCCCAGGAATCACTTGTGTTCCAGAAAACACAAGTGACTCCTGGGTTGTCCACCCACGAGACACTCAGAGCACATTCGTGTCACTGCTATGTATTCACACAAAGACTAATATGCTAAAATGCATTCACTACGCAGCTATCGCACTCGAGACAATGAAGATGAACTCTGACCCAGAGTTCATACAAAGACTTGTGTTCGAGCCAATGTGCTGGAAGAATACACAAAAGGTTATTCTCTCCTTGTCAGGTGCGACCCACACTGCTTTAGCGCTTCCCCATGAATGTAATAGCATATTCTCACTGCGTCTCTGAAGAGGACATCAATAGCCTGCGTCCTTGCCCAGCTGGGTGTTGCTGTGCCCAGCTGGGTGTTGCTGTGCCCAGCTGGGTGTCAGTGTGCCTAGCTAAGTGATACGGTGCCCAGCCAGCCAGCTGGGTGTCAATGCTCCTACTTTCGTAGCACACATTATAACACAATAGAGGTGTCAATGCTCCTACTTTCGTAGCACACATTATAACACAATAGAAAGACGTTGCAGTGTCCCTTGATACGTAATGCTCCGTTCACTGTTGTCCTGTTTCCCTCATGTCTTCCCATGAAGGTCAGCAAACTGTTGTATCACTAACTTGTATACCTTTAAATATTTCAAATTGAAATCGTATGTAGCCTTGTACCATATCATTTTCGTAGGTAGTGGAGAGGATTAATAAGCACTAGGCGAGTTTGGCCTAAAACTGGGTTACAGGAGCAGTAAAACTATCAGAATTCATAAAAAGCATATCGAAGGTATTAGAGGTAATTTTCGAGGGGAGTACTACCGTCCTGGTAGATAGGAACTATCCAGGGAAGTAATACCGTCTTGTCATATAGGTGTGAAACATTAGACATTGTCTAATGTTTCACACCTTAAGTGGGTGTGCCAGCCATACTCGCTCACCCACTTAAGCAGTGGGTTTAGTCATGCTGGGGTGTGGCGTGGGGAGAAAAGACTGTGTCGTCTCACTGCTGTTAAGCAGAAATTTGGTCAATTCTAAGAGACGTGTCTGGTCTTGTGAGACCTACTTCTATAAGCAGTGTTGAAAGACGCAGTCTCAGTAAATCATGGTGGACCATTAATTGTCAGTGATTTACATTTTTGCCATTGTATTTTGTATCTCTCCCACTTCTCTAGGTATTAGAGCATCTGTAATCGCCACGCTACAGTTCTATCATTTCAGTTTTTGTGCTTTGTATTAAGTATTACAGCAAGCAGTTATTTCACATGCTCCATATTTTCAGCACCAGTAGTGATAAACAATTTTTTTTCTTATGTAGGTTTGGCTTAATCGTCAGATATATTTCTTTCGTTTTTTTTAATATACCTAAATGGGTGAGAGAAAGTGGGGGTAAAGTGGATATATGCTACTGACTAGCAAGGAGAAACTATCTCACCAACCGGAAGACTTAGTGTTAATTACCAAGTAATTAATAAGTAATGTAACAAGGGATGAATGGGTTTAATTACACCCCTGAGTACGGCGAGTAGACTACCACCGAGCGTAGATGAGAAATATCATTCCTTCCCCACCCTCTCTTCCTTCCCCGGAAGACAGAGTTACCTGTCCACTTTGTTATCCGTTGTTTTTTCAAGTGGTGTCTAGCTCCAGTAGTCCAGCTGATGATTTAACCAGTGAACGGGCCATCATCAGGCGAAGACCAGCGTCAGGAGACACTGTCTTCTTACCTGACGAATAAACCACCACCACCATCACCTCGCCGGGGTGCTGATAGCATGACTTACAGAGAGGTCAAGGTCTCTGAGGGAGCACAAAGCCAGTCTTGTGAGATCAGATACAGCTTCAACCCAGCACGAGCCGCCAGGGGCTGACAAAAAACATAAAAAGAAAATCCTGGTTCAGTAAACCACAACCTGACCTCCTCTTTTTAGACGTCTTGAGAGACGCATGCTATGGACTTTCATATTATTATATGTTTATATAATGATTTGAAATTACATGATTATATACACCTGGAAAATCCTAGAGGGACTAGTACCGAACTTGCACACGAAAATCACTCACTACGAAAGCAAAAGACTTGGCAGACGATGCACCATCCCCCCAATGAAAAGCAGGGGTGTCACTAGCACGTTAAGAGACCATACAATAAGTGTCAGGGGACCGAGACTGTTCAACTGCCTCCCAGCACACATAAGGGGGATTACCAACAGACCCCTGGCAGTCTTCAAGCTGGCACTGGACAAGCACCTAAAGGCAGTTCCTGATCAGCCGGGCTGTGGCTCGTACGTTGGTTTGCGTGCAGCCAGCAGCAACAGCCTGGTTGATCAGGCGCTGATCCACCAGGAGGCCTGGTCACAGACCGGGCCGCGGGGGCGTTGACCCCCGAAACTCTCTCCAGGTAAACTCCAGGTAAACTGCTAAGTTTTCTTGATTTAAATTACCTTTGTATATTTATGGGGAAGTGATAAACCAGTAAGGGGTTTACAGCGCCTGGGATATGGAAGGGGTTCGGTCTTGATTAAAGTGGTGGGTTGTCCCGCTTCCCCGGATGAAGAGAACTTCACCGGCGTTAAGGCATCTCCGTTAAAGGGTAAATACGGTGAAGCCTTCTCGACTACAGAAGGATCAAGAATACTTGAATCTTTAAAATATGGATTAAAGTTTATACATATACCTATGTGTATTGTATATACCACGTGATATATGTGCTTTACAGTGTATGTACACTGAGAGATTAATTCTTTATTCTTTTTATAAATTAAAATATACTTGAGAATTAGGTATATTTCTGCACCGAAGATGTTGGCAGTAAGTCGCAACTACATCACTTAACATAAGACGCATTTTGTTCTTACCATCATACTATTTGTGTTGCAAATGTTTGTGTTGCAATTCATTCTGGCTTACATTCTCTCCTGAACCCAGGTCTAGACTGAATCTCACCATTTTGTTCTGGGTGATTTGTAACCTATCTTTCAGTTTTTTTGTTAAGGCAGACTACCATGAAGAGCGCGAGTAGTCTATAATACATTGTAGGAGAGACAGACACAGGGTCCTGCAAACCTCAGCTGGTAGACACTGCGCCCCGCAGTACCCGTGTCTAGCTCTGATATAATGTATTACAGACCACTCTTGCTCTTCATGGTACTCTTCCTTAACAAAAAAACTGAAAGATAGGATACAAATCACCCAGTACAAAATGGTGAGATTCATTCTGTAGCTGGGACCAAGAGAGCATGTAGGTCAGAATGAATTATAACATCTGGACATGCATAATGTTGAAGAAAGAGCAATTCAACTAAAGTTAAATTACGTTTATAACGTTGCTCACAAGTGTCCCCAATATCTTACAGCCAATTTTGTTAAGGCTGAGAACCAATGCAATTACCGAACTAGGGGAAGGGAGGACAACTTTGCAATGAATAGAGTCAGTGGTCAGGCTTCAAAGACATTTTTCTATTCAAGAATAAAAGAGTGGAACAGACTGCCTGCACATGTCAAAGCCTGTCATAGCATGAGCCAGTTCAAGAAGAGAGTCAAAATGTACCTCATGAATAAGGCTACAGAAAGGGGGAGGAGAGTGATTTCTTGTATGAAAATAACTAATTTTACCTTTCCCGTAGTATATCTTCTTTTATTGTAACTGCTTTTACATGGTTAAGATACCTGTTTTTAACTTTTAAATATAAATAATTATCACAAGGACCCCAATGGAAATAAGTCACTCTGTCTGACTTTTTTGGGTTATCCCAGGTTCTCTACACATATGCTGCTATGTATGATATTCTATGTAACTGTGTATACCTGAATAAACTTACTTAACCGCGTGTAATTTGTGTGTCAAACTCAGCCTACACTCGATATCAAATAACGAAGATCACTTGTCTTAACTTAGTCCCTTCTAACATCCTGGCTGTGGAATCTAGAGAAAGTTTTTTTGGTATGGGTTAGTTACTGTCCTCGTTAATTGAGGTGGTTATCATATCTTCACTAATTCCTTGAACACTTCTGGATAAAAATGGACGAGGGACCAACAGGAGCACAATCACTCGTGCTCTAATGTGGAAACTGTCCCTAGCTGAGGTCTTTCCACCTGGATACTCCATAGCAACATTGTCCCTGAGGTCTGGGTTCTGGGAGCAAATTCTTGTGCTGCAGGATGATTGGTTGCCTGTAAGTGTAAATTAAATGAGTGATCTGTAACCTAAAGCCAAGGATAATTATTAACTTTGATTATCCCCAAGCTAATCGGACATTAATATGATAATAAAATACTAAAGGCATTGCATATTTATCTGTTTGTGATAGAAACCTTGCTAATAACTAAGGTGATTAAGGTTCAGGTGACTGACTAAAATAATTTAAGAATGGCCATCCTAGCTGGTGTACTCGTTGACCAGGACACCTTATTATTCTCCCTCACAGGTACCAAAAGAGACGCTGGATGAAAGGCTTCCACTTGTCACCTCTGCTCTTCTGGTTGTCCAGGCATGGGCACATTTTTGATAGGCTGGGAAGGAGGACCACCAATCACTGACATACTTGTGGTATAGGTTGAAGTCTTGAGATTTAGCTTTGCACCCCGTGGTGTTTGCGATGGTAATGAACGGTGACCTTTGGCCTCTCAGACAGCTGACCGCAAGACCAAACAATATCTCATCTTTCTAAAATAATATTGCTCTCAGATTCAATGCTCTGATATAATATTTACCATTTATTTTGTTATTTACTTATGCTACCCAAGAAAATTTAATTTTCTATCCACTTCAGAAACCAAAATGGCTGTTTTAAGCCAAGTTGAATGTGCTGATCAGGAAGTTGAATTTGTTTAGTCTCTGTCATATAAGTTTTTCTTGAGAACTTATGATCAATATTTTGGCTATTTAAGGTTGAAGAACCACATGATATATCTACATAACACAGCGATAATAAAAGTGATGCATGCAGTAACAAACACTGATCTTCCTTATAAATAAATAAATAAATAAATATATATATATATATATATATATATATATATATATATATATATATATATATATATATATATATATATATATATATATATATATATATATATATATATATATATATATATATATATTCAAAACACCGGCCTTATTCCACCAAGGCAGGGAGACTCAAAAAGGGAAACGAAAGTTTTTCTTCTTAAATTTAGTAATTTATACAGGATGTGGAAAATACTGTATATATTTTCCGGAAATACGGTAATTTATAGGTAAATAGATGGCCTATATTGTATTTAATAAAAATTATGCTATGGAAAATGGGAAACTGAGCCTGCACCTGCGCAGAAGAGAGTCGCCATTGCTGTTTGAACTGGCCAACAGAAAGTTAGTGAAATCGAAAGAATTTTTGTGCTCTAGAGGTTAAAATTGGGCTGACACCTCTCAAATAGGAGCCGAAATTGTTGGATGTGCATTCCTGCATAATTTGAGTATCAGGCGACAGGACAGGACAACTCCAGGAACCTCAGATAAGCTGTCTAATTTATGTTTAAATTCTGGCCAGTAAATATTTCATAAATGTAGGCAAAAGGTGGGGTCCTGTACATGACACATTAATCTCCAGACAAATTGGTGAGTGTTATGATTAAGATATATTCTCCTTCTGTTATATAAATGTGTTTATATATATATATATATATATATATATATATATATATATATATATATATATATATATATATATATATATATATATATATATATATATATATATATATATATATATATATATATATATATATATAATCATTTATTAATTTTAATATACAGTCCACAAATTTATATATTTACCAGAATTCCTGGTTTGTAATCAATAGGTCCAGAGCAACTTGTGGATATGACAGCGGTAGGTATCGAAGGGGGACTTTTTTGCGACCAAGGTGTCCCAAATTCCTACTTGTCTAACTGATAAATAATAATTATCTTTGTTCATTTACTGTTATGTATATAATGATACATTCAGATAAATGCAATTTTCCACACAGGAGAAGGGGTTACTAGCCCCTTGCTCCCTGCATTTTAGTCGCCTCTTAACGACACGCATGGCTTATGGAGGAAGAATTCTGAAGATAAGAGGAAATACAGAGAACAAGAACTATTAAGAAAATAGAAGAAAACCCAGATGCACATGTAAATATATATATATATATATAT